>NC_056735.1:903396159-903398659 GCF_019279795.1 Protopterus annectens
ATTGTGAATATTAAGTAGAGTAATTTACACAGAGCTGCAGAATTGTGTAATATACCCAAATATGACTAACATATATAGCTATCTGTGTCAAACAGCAACTCAGAATATTTAAATGCATAAACATATGCATCTTAGCTGTAATGGCTCAATGTGAACACAGAAAGAAGGTAACAAGCCTAACCACTTGTATATACTATCACTTCCATTGAATGATATGGGAGCAATAGCATACAATTTAAGACACAGCATTAAAAGATATCTGCAAGGCATAATCAATACACCTGATCTGTGGAGAGTCTCATAAACCATTATTTCCCACAAACACTACCTTTATTGCATTCCTAGTAGATATGGTTGGAATCCATCCATAACTGCATTTCACTGGGGCCGATGAAAATGTATCCATACACCTGTATATGCCACCCCTACCATTTATGTAACTGACATATTTATGTGCATACAATTTCACAGTGCAGACTCTGTGTAACATGACTTACAAAGTACACACTGGACAGTATGGCCATCATAGACCAATACTAACAACAGTAGTTCACAATAGTATAGTAACACAAGAGATGACCTCATCAAAGCTTCTTTTATTGGTAGTTTGTGCCAGGCCGATATATTTAATAGTGAGGATATCTCAACACAAGTAGATGATAAGTATTAATTGTGACACACATAATAAATGAACTGTGATAGCATAGAATGTTATAAAATCACATCCGCAAACATCCTCATAAGTTCTCAAATCTCAGCGCATTAACCAACAGCTTGGTGTAAGTGCACAGTGCTCAATGCAAATGCACAATAGCTGTCACTGAATATGGTCATGTAGAATATGTGCCTGACTGCCATCAGTGGACTGCTACCACCCTATTTGTGCCACTTTCAGAATGTGATAATGATACATTCTGAGATCATTCCTTTGCTACCTGTGAACTGAGTGGTACCTCAGTAAGTGCAAGGCATTTCTAATCAGTGTTATATCTATTCCAAGGAGATGTCAATCAAGACAAGGTTGAGGTGCATCTGAGTGCCCAGATGGATGGATGATGAAACTCTTCAGATGCTAGCAGTATATATTCAACATGATGTGAGGATGCCATTACACTTGATGAACTTTACCCAGATGGAAATGCGAAACCAGATTGCGAGAGAGCTTTGAGGATGGACCAGTATTTTCAAGACTGGCAGGCAGGACCGGTATCACATTTTAGGGACTAGAAGCAACTGATGGAGAGAATAATTCAGGTTCGATAACAGCTCCTGTATCCCTAAAGTAAGTGTTGTATTCCACACCTTGGCATCTATTACATACACTTATCATTTACTGAACAGATATTGTACAGTACTTATTAATAATTACTAAGTATATATTCAGGCAGATATATTAATATCTGCAGGAGTAGTGGAATGGGATGCACACACAATTTTAATGTTCGGAATGTATTTATAGTAATATGACATTTCTTCTGGGTTATCATTATTAAGCTTGTTGTAATGCAGAATACAAGTAAGTTATTTTACCCTTAATGGCCATATAACTGTGTATTCTGATGCTATCTGTAAAAAAGCAAGGCCATAAATGCAGGTGTGCTGGAATGTATTATAACAGCACTTCTCATTCATGACTGTATGTGTTGAGATATCAGTTTTACAGTAGTAGTTAATAAGACTCCCTAGTGCATTCAGGCAAAAGCTTGTTTGTCTATTAGCTCAATTGGTTAACCAATGTAGCAGTGTTAACTGAAGCTGAGTGACTGTGAATTTAAAATCCAGAAATGCTTTTTTTAACTAACTTGCTTATGCATTAATTTATTTTCATTAATTCAACAAGTTGAGATCCCTCATCAAATCCTCTAAAGCTAGTTAAGAAAATAGAATTACAGCAGATAGTGAAGAAAACCACAAGGCCTTCTATAGTTATGTAAAGAATCTCCACAGCAATACCAAGATTTGTTCTCAGCTACTGCACAATGGTACCTCCTACACCGAGCCAACAGATATTGTCAATATATTGCCTGACAGATTCAGTGCCAACTGTACCCCCCCAAGGGACCAGTCACAATACCAGTAGATTGCCAGGCACCCAGTATTACTGCTGCACAGTTTAAAACAGCACTGTTCAAGGCCAAAAATACAGCTTCTAATGGACCTGACAATATCTCTGGCTGTGTTCTACATGAACTACAGAGTGAACTGGCACCTCACCTGTGTGCCCTGTTCAATCACAGCCTCACCTCAGCTTTGTCCCTAACGAATGGCACACTGCTACAGTCATCCCTCTCCACAAAGGAGGAGCGACTACAGACCCTGAGAACTATCACCCCATTAGCCTGATGAGTCTGACATGCAAAGTTATGGAATGCATCATCATGGACCTAATAAACAAGGATATAGGGAATCTCCAAACTCTGGATCCCACACAGTTAGGTTTTATGAAGGGTAGATCATGCCTGCTCAGCTTGGTTGACTTCTTTTAGTCAGTCAACAGAGC